>NC_051157.2:52851281-52895226 GCF_013339745.2 Dermacentor silvarum
CGTGCGAGTGCTCCGAAACGACTATATCAGGCCATTGCCGGGTTTATCGCGGCGGGATCATACAACCGCCACCATTTGAAACGCCGCACGATACATAACTGCGGCGCACTCGAACCTATGAAAAGAAGACATGCGAAGATTCCTGCCGTATGGGGTGTATTGCCTGTGTGCTCGATTGCTGGATGCTGTCTGGCTGCGCGAGCGCCGGAATTCGCTCCGCCTGAGCGGTTTGTACTCGGGTGCATCACTTACTACGCTATTCCAAGGACGGCGTAGCGTACCACAGCAAGGCGAGCTTCTCTAAAACGACCAGGTGCGTTCACTTTTCTGTTTCTCTATAATTTCATGCATTTAGTTGCTATAGGGAAACCAAAAAAAAGTATACTGTTTTTGCGTGGGACGTGTGACAGTAGCTGTTATTTACAGTCGTTAGCAATAATTACGTGAGCCTTGCTTCAAAAATTTAGTTTAATTAGCTTATGCTTATGAACATCCAAGCCCAACGAGGAAGTGAGCAACCATGAAATGGTTTTCATAATTATACCTGGCACGTATACAGAGGGAATGCAATATTTTATTCCAATACAAAACATTGAATAACAATACAAGAGAGGATATTTTTGTACATCACATTATCTTTATTTGTAAAAAAGCTGTAGCAGTTGGCCCAGCTCCAATACAGAAAACGCTAGCAAGTGGTAGCAGATATATTTCACATATATTTGTTGTGCACATTGCAGCTATTAGTGAGTGCATTGTGTAATGTTAGATTGGTGTATGTCGGTCTGGCTGTGCAAACGCCAAACCAGCCTAAAACTGTATCTTTGCAAATATGAATGAAAACAGTCCGAACTTATCAATGTAAAAAAATCGGCTTCCTGAACACAATGAAAATTTAATGATGCATTTACTGCAAAAAGTAAACTGATGAAAACGAATACTGTACCTAAGCTAGTTTTTATGTGGGTTAACATCATTGTATGTTTATACCAACCCCTTCTCTTATGCAGGAACCAGGCTGCCAACGCAACCATGCAGAGCAACTGCCTTTTCAAGGTGCTGCGCTTGCGTTGGTGTGCAGGGGGAAAGAGTGGAGCTCCAGTTTAATGTGTACTGCTGCACTGTAGTCGTTGTCGCACTATTTTGGCTAAAACATCTATCTCCTTTCTGACATCCTAACAGCTCAAACATCACCACTAAAGGCATTTTTCATAAATCTGCCTTCATAGGCACTTTGCAGCTTAAGTCTGTATTTTTCTTCCAGTTTTTAAGCCATATTTATTAAAGCAGTCTGTATCACTGAATAATTTCTTGTCAGTCCAAGGGTCAATCTCTGAAACAATAATTAAAATTATCCTCGTCTTTTTGTGTCTGATGGATTGGAAAAAGAGCGTGGACTCGGATCCTACAAACACAAGCAGTAGCACTACTGACAAAGCTATTCTAGAATAAAACGCCATCCGTGTTCTAGACAGTAACTAGCAGTGTTCTAGACAGTAGCATACCGTCGGGTGTGGCCAACCGACGGTATGCAGTGGTAAATTCTTACAGAATATACGCTGTGTCAGCTCCGTTTCTAACTTCAGCTTAAACATTAATATGAAGGCCGGAACAATGAATTTGTTCCAGTCGATGCGGATCACAGTTGGCTTCCATGGGGCTTGCAGAAGTTCAGTAATTGACCGAGGAACAGAGCGTGTCTTGTGGGATCCCACAACAGGCCAAATGGTGATGCAGACTGTCACAATGGCGTTGCTGAAAAATACAGTATAGAGCGCATTACTACCATGAGTTCCGCAAAGCTGAGAACAACCATTAAAATTATGGCATATTTCTGGATGCACACTTGCTCATGCAAAAGTAGCTTCAACATTCCACTAAATACTAAAGTGCTGCATTACAAATTGTGGGCAGTAAGAAAGCTCACGTCTCAGCCGTAACACTTTATGGGCAACTCATGACTTCGCGCATCATAATCATGACTATGCTCTTTCAAACAAGAATATGACTGTTGAAGAGGAAAATATGAGTTTGATTTCATTACTGCATAGCTGTTTCATTTTTGCTGTTTTAAATAACACGGCTGTCAATGCACGCCATTTTGTCAATGTGGCCAGACATAACATCTATATTATTAATGTAAGTATGAAAAATAAGCACAGACTAACTACCGGGCTGTTCAGTCAAGTACTTCCGCAGCACCTAAGTTCTTTCAGGGAAGCGAGATGGTGCATTTCCATAGGCAGACACCGTATCTATCGATGCTTTCACTTCAGTTGCATTGTCTTACCGTGCAACACAGACGTTGATTTTTCCATCAGCTGGTCTTTCCAAGGCCCACATCCTGCAGCAGAATACCAAAAATGATATGTACAAAGCGTTCGCACGCCAAGTTCAGTGCAGGTAAGCAACTGAAACGAAAAGATAGAGCACAACTAAAAAAATGCGGCGCTGCGTGAACTTGAAAGCACAGTTTGGGACGTGCAGGAGATGCTACGACATAGCACATTGAAAAGGTAAGACAACAAACACTAATGCTGGTAATGAACTACTGAGAAGTGAATTTTCGGAGAATAAAAGAATTGCGGAGCTTATATGTGAAGTGAAGCAGCACGGGAAATGCAGGCACCAGTGCTGGTTCACTGACGATATGTTCTGCAATTTGAACAAACCGACTAACCACCACGGCTTCTAAAATAAAGTACAGGACTGAAAAACGTTTGTTTCCATAAAACTACCGGAGCTACGCACACAACGATATGCATTCTGCCACATGCATACTACAACTGCTTCTTCTCTACTGAATATTTCCACGCGATAGTGGAATGATCATCGGACACAGTCGTGGAGCGGTGCTTTGTGCATTTATGTTTAAACAACTGAACCGATAACAGATTGTCACGCCGAATCTCCCACAAGCTCCAATGCAAAAAAAAAGGGAACGTCTCGCGCAATCTTATGCTGCCTCGAATAGTCTGCTTCGGGTGCTAATGCCCGCAGCATGAGCAACTGGTGCCAGTCATGCTTGGATACATCGGCCACGTTTTATTGATAGCGCGGCGGCAACTTCACGAGAACCGCAACAGCGTAATGTGCTTCCATACAGAAACTGCTCACTCACCCTTATTTTTTGTCCTGTTGCTTTCAGAAAGCTTTCAGCAGCACATGGTCTTGAAGTTAAACAAAGCTGCCCATCAACCGTTCCATGCGTTGCCTCCTTCGAAGTCAATCCGGCTCGATCACAGTACACACACGGACAAAATCATCCATAATAACCACGATTAACAACTGCAGCGTGAACCGCAAATTAAGCACAAGGAAACAATGAGCAGCAGACAAATGCGGGCGCAAATTTTCTTATTCTCAGCCATGCGCCATGCTCAGCTGCTGGGGTGCGATCGTTGCCAGACCTCAAACACAGCTCCCGCTTGATCTATCAGTCGAACGCTAACAGTGGCAGCGCTGCCGAGCTAAATTTGTGCATTGCGCCGTGTTGTCATTTGATAACAAAGCAAAATTAACGGAAACACATATCTGTCTTAAATAATTGGGCTTTTGCTAAGCGCATTTAAGAATAGCCTCGATATCAGACGCTTTTCTCGGTCGGTGCACTTCACTCGAGTCAAGGGAGCATTTTCAAGGCGTTCCTTGGCGGAGGAAAAGTGAAGTAGTGTTCATGAAACGCAACGGCGCCTCGAGTGAAGGAACGCTTGTCGCCTCGACTTGGCTGAGTCGAGGAGAAGCGTTGAGTGAAGGCGTGTTTAAGAATACGGGGTAAGCCTTTCGATGCCAGGCGCCTGAATTACACACAAAGAACGCGCTCGTCCGGAATCAGAAAAGTCGCAAGCATCATGCCAAGGTCGGGATTACCCTTCTACGGGTTAGTCGCGTCCTTGACAAAAAAAATAAAACTGGGGAGTGACAAGTCATTTTTAACGACGGGCTGTCGTTCTTATCGTGATCACACATGACGACTTGCGCCAACGTACCGCGCTTTGTCGGGAAGCTGTGATGGTTCATTCTTTAGAAAGGGTATGAAGTTTTTTCCGCAACGTAACTTACTTCACCGGGGCAGATTTTAAATATAAAGGTCACGAGTCAGGCGGTGGTACCTAGGTGAAATGAACGCCCGAGAAAGATGGACTTGTAGTCACTTTCTTTTGGAAGCGCTGATAACGTTGCAGTTTAAACCACGATAGAACTTCGTACACAGTATTTTTACCAACAGCTTAACAGAAGGCTATTCAGTCCTGATATTATTAAACTTATAACGTTTTAGCAGAGACACTCTCACACGACTTCAACATATATACAATAAAGGGCTCTCTTTTCCACCGTGACTTAACCTAGGTATGTTGGCGTACTTCATGTAATAATCCCAGTCAGCCTACTCACATACACCGCATTACTAATCACATCTCTCATGGCCTCGGCTACATCCCAAGAAGCAATTGCCTACCTCTTGTCATTGCTAAAGATTCGGTAGGCGTAAGACAGGCCAAAAATTCGAATATGAATGCCCTGTATGGAATTAGCATGGAACCTTCAGAGATATACAACGTATGCATTACATTAAAGTCTGTCCAGAAACAGACAGTAACATTAATTTACTCTGACTATTCATTTATGATCTGTGTTAATATACAAAAAGCATGCTGAGCTTCTATCGGTAGGTTTGCGTCGTGAAGTCACGTGACCTTGCACAAGTTCTACAATTCTACGCTCCAATATTCCATCATCAAGAGCTCGGCGCTTGTCATCACGTATAAGCTAAAAAGCGGTCTGGCCTTCAGAACGTATAGTAAGCGTCCAAAGCTTTCGCACGCCTGAAGCTGAAAAAATATTATATTTCTACACCTGAGGCACGCATCGTGGTATTCGGGTTTGCAGCGTATGCTGGTCTAGAGTAAAGAAAAAGTGTTGCAAAAACTGGCTGTGGGCGTAGCAGCGTTGAAAATGAACTTATTTGCAGAATCTCGGCCGCGTAAACTTTTGACGGTGACTGTGCCATTGAACACCTGTATTTTCTTTATTCTGCGCACAACTTTTTTTTAATGAATGGCCTTCCAGCCAACGTCATACAATGCTTACACCTGGTTAACTTTCAGGACAGCCATCTCAGACATGATGTATTAAGTATAAGAACTAGACTACTATGTAGTACGTCATTATTATCACCAACGAGGTGTAATAAATTTGTAAACAAATAAAGAATAATAACATCGCCTATGAAATTTTACTCAAATCTCATGACTACTTCAAAACTTCGCCTGTTCGTCTTGTGTGCCTCCCTAGGCTTTCTAGGAAACTGAAAGGGCAAAAATCAAGTTTGAAATTGACATTTCCTGTGGCACCATGGCAGAAAATGGAAGGTTTGGCTTAGTGGGACCATATGAAAGGTTCAGCTGCCATTGTGCTACTCACGCACAAGGAACGACACTTTTGTATTTTATTTATAGGCAGTAGACAAAATGATCACGCCAGCGTGCTCAGTGCACGCTGGCGTGATCATGACAAAACGACCGTACCGATATGGGTCATAAACGATTCTAATAAAGGAACATTTCTGCAAACTCTCACGGTCCTTTCTCATGTTTCTTCAATTGTTCAAACATGTTAAATTTAGGGTAGGAGAATATTCTCACAGAATTACTAACGAATTGCACCAGTAATTATATCATGGTGCTGTGACCTGATTCAGCAATAGAGTTAGTCAAGAACAGAACAGCAGAATGCTATATGGCAACTTCGGTAATTGTAGCCGAAAACAGTGTCTTCTTGCACAACTTTGTGGGCATAACTCAAAAAGGGTGTGGTCTGTGATTGAAATCATTCTCTATATTTACACGACAGGCTACATTACACGTCCCAGAGCCTTTTCGCATAATTTCCAATACTCGTCTGCGTAAGTTGTGGTAAAAGGGTAAAAGGATATCAAGACCTTTAGTATTTCTGGAATTTTGTGAAAGTATATGGGAATGGTTCAAATGATAAGACACGTGCGCTGCATATTGAGGGTAGAATGTTTGTTTCGAGGTACTGGTTTGTACGAAGCAAACAAGCTGGTGCAATAATTCGGACAACCTTCATTTGCATCGAAGATCAGGTATGCGCAAAAATTCTGCTTTGATATAATGCAAATATACTCATTCAAATATCTTCAACTGTATTCCTTTGTAAAAATGCTACGTCTGGGGCTGCAGCCAACTTTTCTACTTCTGTGTCTTTTAATTGCACACACTGGACGCTATTTATTTTTGTGGTACGTTTCAAGCCGCACAAGACTCGCACAAACACGCCTTTCCCAAGACATAGCTGAAAAGGCAAAATATTTCTTATTATTGTCTTCATAAATATTCGCCTTAAGAAAGAAATGAACTTTCAAAACACGTTACCTGGGTTTATTCTGCAAAATACAATATACCTAAAGTGCAAAAGATGTTCGGAAGCACGTTCGCATGTTCTCGAAACCAGCCAGCTATTTTTTAGGAAGATGTTGGTACAGTAGAAATAAACTAAACAAGAACCGTAACCAAACGACCTGCATTTCGGAATATGCCATCTGGCGGAAAACCGCCAAACTAAGCAGCAACTAAGCGATAAGAAGAAGCGCGGCGCAGCTGGCTTCGAACCTGCGAACTCACGATCGTGGTATCAGTGATCTTGATCTGTGGTCGCTAAACACGCTCCGCTACTAAAGCCCCTTTATCGGCTACCGCTTCGAAGCGCTGCTGTTGGCGAAAACTAGGTTTATGTATGAACCACACTAAATTCCGCGACCTTGTTATGAAAACTGAGATTTTGGAACGACTTCTTTGCCATTTCAAGAGCTGCTGCTGCAACTAGCTGAAAGCTGATTCATTGAAGTTGATAAATCCCCCAGGAATACGTCAATCGATGCAATAGGTTCATCGCAAATTGCTTTTTACTGGCCAAAAAAGCCTCCACAATTTTGGCTTTTCAATAGGCTCCCATACTTGGAAACTTCGCCCGCAATTTGGAACGGGTTTTCTGCCTAAAGTAATGGTACCACTTGCATGAGATTTCGGGCTAAGCGCCTAGAGCCTATTTTCACGGGAATATTTAAAAGATGGCTTCTATGATTAGTTATTTGGAAAAAAACGACGCTCTCCCATAGAAAATGCGTATGTTTTCAGAGGCGGCCGCTAGAAGCGCTGTTCGGCGATGTCCCAAATTTCTGGTAATGTATAACAATTTTACACGCCTTTAATTTCAATATGTTTCTTTTAGGCTCATTGTAACTACTGTATGCTACATACTGGGGCCGAATTCACAAAAACATTCCCACGCTAAAACTGTTCGCAGAAGCAGATGTCAGCCAATCGTGGTGCAGCACTTACGATCGAAAAGCTTTCTGAATTTGGCCCCTGCTGCTTTGTTTCTCTGTTTTAGATCTTGTTAGGTTTGGGTATCACTTCTTATAATGTTACCTTGAAAAAAGTTTTAATGCGTGTATGCATCCTCCCCGCTATAATCCTCCTCGAGCGAATAGGGGACTTTGTAATAAATGAATGAAAGGCTGTTCCAGTGACTGAATCGTCCTAGTTCTGTTTTCAAGGAGGCTTAAATGTGCGTGCGATGAGGCGAAATTTAGTCACGGTGTTACGCAGGCTAATAACCAAAGTGGCCCAAGCAGAAATAAAACATATACGTACCGCCACCAATATACACAGGCTTCAAGCGTTGAGTTGTACGAACAATGCTGAAAATGTGTTCCTATAATAAAGTTTTACCGCATGGCCTGCATATTGGTTCTTAGTTCACTAAAGTCATGTTATTTTATTTATGGTCTAGTCGTATGCACGCCGTCATATGCAACAGTTGTCGCCTTGCGTCACCCTTGAATCACCTGTTAATAATACGATTGTCGAACTTATTGTGTCCTAGTGGTTTTCCCTCATTCCTTTGGTGCGACACATCATTTTGTAGTTGGATTCATGATCTGTCTCGTTAGCGCATTTATTGTAAGGATAAGACCATGCCGCGTGCAGTTGTGTCTTTTCTCTGTGCTCTATTATGCCTGACTAGCGGCATTTTCTAGCTTAGTAGATTAAATAAAAGAAGCAAATCAATGCAGCACTTACACCATTGAAAATTGATTTGGAGAGCACAAATTCTTCATGTGTCAAGATAATGACAACGTAAGGATGTGTAAATGGTGTCATGCCACTCAAAAAGCTTTTAGCATTTAACTATAGAGTGCATCAATAAGCTGCTGAATATCGTATTTGACCGTTTTTTTCCCGAATCTCTACACAGCGCCGCCACACACGTCGCATTGCGGAAAAAGACGAATATTGTCGAAAATTTTAACAACTTCATATTGAGAATGCTTATTGTAACCAGAAAAAACATTTTCTGCCGACTTTTTTCTAGCGCAGCATGGGCTAGAAAGAAACCAAGTGCTAAGATCCAAAGACAGAGAGTTGATAGACCGTCACTATCCGCTTTCAAAAGCACAAAGCCAATTTGTCTTGTTTGTGGTAAGGTTGTAACTGGTATTTGACTGACTAGGGGGGTGGGATAGTTCTTTGCCGAGAAATCAAAGTAGAAGCCCTGGCATTGTCCGATAAATGACCATACCCTGACAGTCCATGTGTCGGCCGCACGAGGGTGGAGCCACGTGTGCAACTTTCAACAAAAAACAACTACAGTGCCAAAGCTTGTAATACTCGCCTGCGCGCACTACCGTTAAATGCCGCACGTTTAATAAAAGGAAAAGAAAGATGAAGTAGCACTGTGCATTTGATCACCTCGGACGGGGACTACTTCTATGAACGCCGAACGCAGGTGACTCTACCTACTGCAAGAATGTTTAGGTGTTTCCGTCGAACGAGACAGAGACGTTATTTTAATGTATTGAGACGCTGCCCAAAACAAACAGGAAGAAAACAACAAGAGACAGGAAAGAGCGCACACTACCTAATACCACCATTTTTGGGCACTTGTACTTTGGATTCACTTTTAAAGCTACGGCTTGCGCGAGAGAATATATCCATTTTTACAACAAGGAATCGACCCACCACCCGAAATTCTCGTTCTGCGTGCTGATCTGCGCCATCCAATAAAAAACCGGATTTACAACATCTCTATGCCACCGTATACGCAGTGGCAGACACCAAGCTGCTTTTTGTAAACGACACGCTGTGCCCCATTTGCTCGAAAAAAGATATCGGCACTCAGTCGCAATAAGACAGAACTGCGCCTGTATTCGAAACTTGTATGTGTATTGCGCCTGGCTTGAGCGTAATAAGTAATAATAATATTTACTACAATAATATCAACAATAAGGTCAATTTCACCCGACGGGCGAATCACTGATTGCGACAGAAATTTATTAGACAGCTGTGCAAACTAAGGTTAGTCCTTTTATCAGCTGCATAAACTGCTGTAAACATTCGCTTACTAACTAAATTAACCTGCACGTTGTCACGCGCGCACAATCATTCACGAACACATCTCTCTCGATAAGCGCGGACACTCGCTGTCAAAACGATGGCGTGGGGGAGAGCGGCAGCAACAGCGAGCGAATTGTCCATCGGGCTACTTCTAGCTTCACCGCGAACTAATTGCGCCGAGAATACATCGCACACGGAGGCATCAGGGGTGCTTTAACGAAAAGCTATTCCAAACTGCTTCTATTCTATTTTTACAATCAGGCCTCCATGATTGCCCAACTTTACTTGTCTTTCACGCAACGTAAAGGAAAAATATTAGCGTAGCTTGCACGGGAGGCGCAATGCTACAGAGAAAGCGGAGCTGATGGGCACCTAGCTTGGCCTGGCTTTTGGGCTAGGCTAAGCACTACCAAGTCATCCCCAGCATTTTCCGGAATTTATTGATCATTTATCGATTAGCGATTAGCTACTGGCTGACTATCGATTGTCTATCGATGACAGACTAAGCTTAAGTAGTCCCAACCATGCTTAGCTAGACTTAACCAGGCTCAGCTTCGCCAGTTCACAGAGGTATGTGTCATTGCGCTTGGACCCTTTCTGCACTACCGCCAGGATCGGCCCACAATTTCTGTTGGCAGGTTACGGACTAACGCTCGGCTTAAACAGCTCCGCTGTTAAAAAACCGCGAGAGCTACTCACTCTTATATGACGTGTGCACACTAATTATGCATGTGAGAACGAACAACAGAAAAATGTTATTTTTCGATTCTATACCTTTTTACCATCAGCCATCCGCAATTGGTCAAAGGTTTTCGGGCTGCGCCCACTTCGCCTGTCTGTCACCTCACGTCCAAAAACCGTGAAAAATCACTGCGTCAAAGTGGCGTGTACGTACTAAAGATGCATTATTACGCCGATCAAAACTTAATTTTTTTTTAAATAGCCGGACACTGCCCTGTCCCGACATGAATAGAAGGTGGGTGCCCGCCGATCGCTCTGGCACTGGCTAGTCGGAGCTGCCGTGGAGAATGGATTTATTTGCCTATATTAAAAATTTTGCGTGACATTATATGGTTGTCGAGCCCTTTCCGTACGTAAACGACATCGCTATGTCAAATTTTCTTCACTGAAGATTCGTTTTAGCTGCATTGGTACGTTTCCATTGCACGCCTGCGTGATTTTCTAGCAGACACCGAAAGCTAAGTACGAAGAAGCAGGGCAAACGCAGACGCCGGCAACACCCTCCTCATCAGGTTATCTACTTTCACTGCGCTAGCCCGGCCCCACCTTACCGCCTCCACTTCGGCGTGCTCCTCGCCCTTGGTCAGCAAATCAGGCAAGAAATATATGTCAAGTTAGGCAATGCTATTCCTTGTGAAAGCAAACAACAGTGACCTCCTATAAAATAGGAGAGCGTTTCAATAGCCTTCTCAAACAACGCTGCGAGTCACCGCCCGATGCTTGCGTTGCGGTTACGTAAATTGGACATCAGGAGATTGGAAGGAAGACAGATAGGAATAGTTTTACGTTATAGGGTCCCAGCCATCGGCCCGCCAAGACTTTGTACCCAGCGCAGATCGCTTTCTCGATCGGGGCCGCGTGGCCGCGCTCAGCCGCGTCATACGCAGCCGCCACGGGAGTAAAGCGTCCCCCACTTTCCCAGCGGCCTTGTGAGCGATGGAAGACGGAGCGCTTTTCCCCCGCCTTCCTCCCTTGCGCACGCGAGACTGAGCAACCATTCTCTGCTCACCCTCTCACCCTTTCACTTTACCCACACCACACGACGCGCTGCCACGATGTCATCGCACTTGGACTTTATACGAAACATCACGTCGACGATGACGGCGGAAATGTGCCTGGAGTGTCTATATTGACACGCGTGCTCTACAGGCAGACGACGACGACGATGGGGGCATTAGCGGACTCCGTCTAGTGGGTCAATGGGATTATTAGAGAAAGAAGACGTGTGTCTGTTCTGTTTTGTTTGAACAGGTCGTCCTGTGCTGTTCTTGAAGAACGTCTCCCTGTCTTCTGTTCGCGTTGTATCGCGACAATATATTTGCAATCGCAATGAAATTATATGGATCCCACTCAGTGTGGGAAGCAGAGTAAGCGAAGCTTTCTCTGCTGTTTGCTTTGACTGACGATAGTACGCGGTGATGTTAACAGTGAATGTTTAATTTCTTCAGCATTTAGTGCAATGCGAGAGTGGTGAGGTGATGTTAAACGTTACCAGCGCGCAACTGTTTGTCCATGTAATACGCACAATACTCAGCGAGACGTGCTTGCTTGAGGCATTGTTGTGCGCCGTTTTTTATAACCTTCGAGGTTAAGCCACCAGGCTTCTCAGATAAATCTGGCACGCTTCCATTCGCACCGGCAACATACGGCATCCGGCTGCGATATTATCGCACTCGGACTTCACACGGAACATCGCGGCGACAGCGAATGTGACGCGGATGACGTCGGCGTAAATGCGCATGGAGTGTACATATAATTGTTTGCACAATAATAATAAAAAAAAAGTTGTGTACGGGAAATACCGCTGCCATAAACTAGAAGCTTGTTTCCCCACAGTACGACCTAGTTTGTGGAGAAACAAACCCAATGTATGTTTTCTTGGTATTTCCAAGCGATTTGGTGCGACAGCATTTAAAAGCCCGGAATCAGGTTAGTCATGTCCGAACGACTGTCAGACCAGTGTTTTGTTGCGCTACGAGGACATTGTAAGAGTCACCTTACGAGAGTAAATATTCCCGACAAGGCGGGGCTCCGAGAAGTATTGTCAAGCGATTACCTATTTGCGCAGCTAAACAATCGTGTGGCTCACAGCAGGCCCTACAACAATTGACCCGGTGTATTTCAGCGGTTTCGGTTTCACTTTCTCAAACCTTCACAACCCTACCTTGGCGTATAACGTGCGAGATTAGCGTACATTTAACAGGCACGCATGATTTTAGTTATACTTCCGAACTGAAAAAAAGAAACCACGCGGAAACTCCCCTGGGAGTTGTGTAAATATGCGCAAGCATTATGCCACTTGCTAATCGCCACGCAGCCCGGTGTCATTATAAATGTCATGAAACTTGATTCGACCAGCATAAACCCTTATCAACCCTCATCGGTCGTTATCAACCTTATCGAACACAATCCGACCGTTGACAACTATTATCGGTCCTTATCAACCTGGATGTCCAGCGAAGCTGTTGCAAAACCACCACTACAATTGCTGAGGGGGGCATGCAATGTTTTATTCATGGTTCGGATGCTTGTTTTGAACTTGTTCTCTATTGAAACATATGCCGTTCTGTGTATTGTATGGGTGATCTCAATGAATGTATGCGCTGTTCGCTTCACTTCGCGGAGCGCTTGTAGCCTCTGCCTCACATGGTTATGAGCCATTGCATTCGTCTTATGTGACGTACGGACAAATTTCTCATTTGGTAGGCATAGAAATGCTTATGCATTTAAAACTAAAATGGCATCGTTTAAGAAACGAGACGAAGCTGCTGATTTTCTCTGTAACACGGGGACTCTCTCTCCCTCTTTATTTCGTTCCGTCACGCGTTCTATAGATCATAAGTTTTCCCTTTCAATTTTTTTTACACTGATAATATTCAAGCCCTCGAATTGTCGGCACATTGCACTGTCAAGTAAACACAAGTAAACACAAGCAACAAGTGCTCTATTTGGCGATGTCCTTTTGTGTCAAAAATTTGCCTAATAGTAAATCTTTCTAAATACCTTATCTTTCTAAATACTAAATGAAACACTTTACCATGCGCCGAAACTTGAGAAAAAGGGGCACGGGCAGCTGTTCTTAGTGCTTCGATGGCACTCCATAAAGCCATTTAGCCCGCTCCTTCTTGCAGAATCTGACACCATCATCTTTGCTTATACGCCAGGGCGCAAATATGCATCACAGCTGCACATTCGTGTGCATTTTTAGCACGGTCCACAAGCTCTTTTCCATCAATTCAACGGCGGACGAATCTTTTGCCCCTGTAGAGATGCTTTGCCGCATAGTAGCCAAACAAAAGCGCCCCAGGAAAAAAATTCAGCCAGCGGAATAAAACCAAACTGAACCTACACATATAGCGAGACCTACAGTATGTGCCACTAGAGTGCAATTAGCGGATTAGTTTTTACTGTTCTGCAATTGACGTTTTAAAATCACCCCATGCATTTTAAATGGGTCTACAAAAGTGCCCCAGGAAAAAAATCTAGCCGGCGGAATTTAACTACACTCGACATATAGCGTGAGAACGTTGTCGGGATTGAGTGCCTAAAGTGCAAATCGCGAAAAACGAGCCATTGCTCAGCAATCGATTTTTAAAAAATGCTGCCCATAGAGTTACGCCAACCGCATCGCCCAAGGGTCGGCTTCACCGCAGTAGTTGATGTCCCAGATTGCTGGACTTGTCCCAACTGCGTGCATCAAACATACTTCGTGTGTAATGGCAGCATGAATAATTTATAAAAATCGACTTCAGATGCGGTCCGGGGCCACTGCACATATACAAGCAGCTTTTTCCTTTGTTCTTAATTCCCTGCTCCCAATGAAACATTTTTGGGAACGATATAGACACAAAAATTCTAACGCACCAAGAAGGTTACAGGTACTAGCAATGTACGCATTGCACTCAGTGCTCTTATTTGTTAAGGTCGGGTCGTTCGCCACGAAGCAACAAGAGCGAGGCAGGTGAGTCAAGTAGGATGAGAAATGCTCGACATCTCTGTTATGTTTCAATGGGTATTCAAGGCAATATCTTTCAAAGCTGATTTATATAAGGGCTTATGCTTAGTTTTCATCATTGCTTAGTATTCCCTATCGAGGTTCTTAACATTCTGGGTTCGTTTGCATATTCGGCTTAGCTTATTGCAGTCTTCGTCGTCGTCGTCGTCGTCATCATCATCAACTCCACCAAAACCACCAGCACACTTTATGTCTACTGCAGGACTAAAGACTCGCCCAATGATCTCCAATTTACATCTGTCTGACGTAATTCTACTCCATCCTATGCTTTGAAATTTTCTGGTCTCATTACATCACCTAAACCATCTCCCGTCCTTGACTGCGCCTGCTTTCCATTGAGAGGTCGCACTCTGTTTTTTTTTTTTTTTTTTTTTTTCTCACGGACTGCCGGTTCACTGATCTGCGAATCAGATGGCCTGCTAAACTTCACTTGTTCCTGTCCCTCTGTCACCAATATGAGCTACTTCTGTTTTCTCTCTAATGCATAGAGCTCTCTTCCTGTCTTATAACAATATACCTATCTCTCTCCGTTCCATCGCTCGTTATTCGGTTCTTAGCTGTTTATAATTGACAGCTCCCAAATGACTCTTACCATCTTTCATGGCGTCTCTCGCAAGTATCCTAATGTAGTCGAAATGGCTAAAGTCGGGGGCCACGTCAGTACAAGAGTGCGAAAGACACAAACATGTCAACAACGTGAGCGGGTACTAGAAACGTTGAGGTGTTAAGTAGAGAGTTCGCAATCGGACGACGAGGGCAAGGGCGTGCCATTATCGTAACTATAATCATCATGCCAACGTAGAAGAAGCCCTAATTCATCGTAGCACCAGGGCAAGGACACGGCCTGCATGAGTGCTAAAGAGGGATACATTACCGAGCGAAACGGCTCACTCACTCGATCAATTCATTGCGCTTTAGCTGGACACTAAGCCGGGAACTTGTATAAACATACTCTGCTAGATTTTCTTTTTCGTTTTTGTTTGACGCGTACTTTTTTTACTTCTTATTGTTCCTCCTCCTCCAGCACTTTCCTTAAGCAAAACCCCGTGATATCAGCGTCCCTGAGACAAAGTCGCGCCGTCGCAGGAACTTCATAAATCAAGTTGGCGGCGCGGAACAGAGAGGTTTGTCTTGCGCGATAACACTTCCGGGGTTTCTGGTGAGCGGCGTACCTACTAAGTATATGAAAACAGGTTGGATAATCAGTCAACAGAGCATATTTAGTACAACTAGTATGATACAGTAAAGAAAATATGGCTTCATGGTGGAGTTATCCCAGGCAACATTAATCGATTAAAAGAAAAGTACTTGATCTATCGTGTTTTGCTTATACCGACTAACGGTTCGACAAAAAAAAAATGGTGTGGGCCAGATTAGCGCCCATACACCTTTGAGAATAAATTTAGCATATCAACTCGAAAAAACGTAATTCTGTTCAATGTTCAAGAAGCGCAAATAAGCGAGGGGAAATGCATAAAATACAGATAGAGGGCGAAATTCAGGCCACGATAATAAACGGCGCTAGGAAGTTTAATCTCAGCGAAAGCCCTTGGGGCACCTTATTCAATAAAGCTGATTACACAGGATGTCCCGTGCTGACAATGTACGGGCTCTTAAGCAGAAAAAAAACTTATTTTCTTCTGTTTCAACATTTCTAGGTCCCTCAATGTCCAGTGCGAGGCTTAGCACCTACAGATAACGTGTGACGGAGCCAATGGTGGAGCCTGCATAAGTTGGCCCGCGAGCATCGACGTTAATTGCCACACATTTAACCAATGGCCATAACAAGAATAGATGAAAGCGAATTGGGAATTACTTCAATAAGCGTGGCGCAGACGTGACGCGTGCCAAGGTCGCGCACCTCAAACAGCATTTGAAAGAAAGAACGAAAGAAAGAAAGTAAAGAGAAAAAGAAAGAACGAAAAGGCCCTATGGCAATAGGGAAAAAAGCGCGAAAGCCGCACACAAACGTACATTGAAACAAATAACTCGCGCAAACATCAGCATACTTGCCGATTAACGCTTCTGCCTGCGAATAAAAAAGGCTCAAAGAATATGTTTACAGTGGACGCGACAACTGTTTTGCAGAAACAAAAGTTAAGAGTAGGTTCTTGAAACAAGCCAAATATTGTAATGATTCCGGAAGTGAAATCGGCCAACATAATCTGAACAATTACCATACCATCAATTTCATGCACCACATCTGATTTCGACGCATAGAGCGTCGTTATTTTATGAATACAAAAAAAGTAATCCAAAATCAATTGTATGCAAACGTACGTATACGTGAAGGCCGCAGTAAATAAAGTTCAACTGAATTCAATTGAAATAAATCAAAGTGCCGATAACCTCCAACTTCTTACACCACAAATATCCGCGCGTCAACTCGTCCATGCACCACACAACTGTGGCCAGCAGCATGTTAGCATGTGCCGTTAGTGTCATTCCGAGAAAGCAAAGCTTTGGACTAGTTTGTGCTTCATGATCGAGTGCAGCGCACAACAGAACAACCGGCGGCAAACGGGCACGGACGCACTTAACTTCCAAGTGATTTTATTGATCGCATGTGCACTCGCATATGTGACCTATACAGTGCGTTATGTGTGGAAACCAATAAAGTGTGTGGGCTCGTGTGACCAACAAAGTCAGTTGGAAGTAAGCGCTCGTCCATGTTGATCCTTTCACGTCTATTCTTCTGCTATGCACTACATTCATGGCACATTCGACTGGTCGTTTCCGAGCACTTCTGTGAACGCGCAAAGATCAATCAAGAGAGCAACTACGCTTCATCGTGACAACAGACAGTCTTCCACAGTTACCAAAACCAGTGTAGCTGCCATAACGAGACTAGGTGAGCTAGTTCCTACATGTTTTGGAAGCAAACAGCCCTGAACACTGGAGACTACATGAAGACACAAGACGGTGCATTCACTACCAACTGAAAGATTTATTGCGTGAAAGTTGTCTTATAACCCTAGAAGGCGAAGAAACAAGACGTAAAAACAAGGTGAATAGAGAGATAGCAGGGAAATTTCAAAGCACAACGCCTGTACTAATCGCGAACGGATTAAAGCCCAGAAAATGTTCCGTGCATATTGCTCGCCATAAGTCTACAGGACACATGGCTACCTGTTTTGATCACAGCGCATTGGCTTGCCCCTACAGAATCGCCCAGTACTCAAGTACTTTGTATGAGTAGCATAGCTTCACTCTTGTTTTACATGGCCATCAGAGCACCACCACAAGAGTCGTGAGCTCACTTTGAAGCCCAAGTGGACAGGCATGGAGGCCCTCGCACAAGGAGGCAGAGCGCCCTCTGCCATGGCGAAGACATTGGATTACAAACACGGTGACGCGCTCTTTCGCCCATACCGGAATGACAAGGGATCATGGTCCACACGCGGCATCCCATTCTCCCCCTTGGATACAAGAGCCACTGAACGTCTTCCTTGCTTTCTGCCTTGCAGAAAACTGAAACATACATTATTTTTCTACATAACCTCCCTGTACTTCAACGCACTTTGCCCAACGTTTTACAAGTTTTTTTTTTATTATTCCAGCGGGGAAAAAAAAGTTTTGGGTTGCACCTGTAACTAATTTTGCACCACATGGATAACTTCTGCATCGGTTACAAATCTTCCCCTGAGCGCTTCATTTAATGGCCCAAACACATTAAAATCGCTTGGAGCTAGGTTCTGGACTATATGGCGTGTGCTCCAGCAATTCGAATCCCAACTCCTTTATTGTTTCGGCCGTCCGTTTGGCAGAATGTGGCCGAGCATGATATTGCTGCAGGATGACACATTTTCGTAGTTTTCTACGACGTTTGGATCTGATTACAGGTTTCAGTTTAGTTCGCAACACATCACAATAGTTCTCACTGTTCACAGTTTCGCCTCTTGGGGCGAAACTGTGAACAGTGAGAACGGCTACCACACCTTCCACGTCCCAGAATAGTGTTAGTAAAATATTATACCAGCTGATGTTTGACGTTTAAATTTCTTAACTGCTGGTGAAGAGAGTTTTCAAACCATGCTCATAGCCTTAGTTTACGGTTCGTGATGATGTGCCCAAGTTTCATCTACAGTAACAATTTGCTGTAAAAATTCATCTCCCTCGCGACGAGAACAGGCCAAATGTTTACGAGAGATATCCAACCTTTCTGCCTTATGCTGCGCTGACAATTTGTTAGGGACCCACCTTGCCTTTCCGAAAATTCAGCCTGTAGTGTAGCATGAAATTCACTGAACCATGACTGATATGTAAAGTATTGGCAATTTCGTCTGCTGTGATTCTTCTGTTTTCCATCACCATACCCTCAACGACCTTGAAATTGTCCTCATTCGTTGACGTCGATGGCCTTCCCGATCTTTCCTCGTCACATAAAGAAGTTCTTCCCTGTTTGAAACGCTCTATACATTTGTAGATCTTGCTTCACGATAAACAACTGTCACCATACTGCGCTTGCATTCGACGAATAATTTCCGCAGGTTTAACACCTTCCGCAAACTAAAAGCGAATCTCTGGCCTCATTTCCCCCTTGGTGCAGATCGACAATGGAGCTGCCCTGTTTAACGATCTGCTAGACTCTAATGACTAACGCGGGAATAAGAGTGACACGTTCTATGGAAGTGTTGCAGACGACACTAATTCTGCGCTGGATACTAGCAGTGTTACCAAAACCTAGTGCGAGAAATTGCGAAATACCCTTTACTTTTTGACTTCCCCTCGTAATTACTGATGCGAAGGTGTTCGTTGGCACACTGGCTTTCAGAAGAAAACAGGTCATAATGTGATACGCAATCATTATTTGTTTATTTAGCGTTGTCAAACTTCATAAAACGGTGACAAGCTTCTGAGTGGGCGTCAGCACCGCCGAAAATGCGGCGTTCCTTTGTGTCAGCACCGCGGCGTCCTATAATTTCGCAAGCTTAAAGCTATGGCGCCACTCGTCTTCGGACAAGCAGAACGCGCAACGAACACTACCATTTTTTTTGTAAAGATGCAATGGAAGGAAAGTAGGGTTGGTAATCAGTCAGTAAAACAGTAAACAGTAAAATGCAAGCTCGTTCTCTTGAATTAAATTTAAATTGTTTGACGCGTGACTAGTCAAGAGTATACATGCAATTACAGCCGTTTGTATTAGTTTACCAGAGCATTGACATTAGATGGCTGGTGCCGTAAGCGATCGAAGAATGACATTATGATCATAATTTTACAGCGAAGATATATTTGACTAGGGTCCCGGGATTTTTTCGTCTCCGTCGACAGAATACGATAAGAGACGAATGGAACAGCACCGTCAGTATGCACAACGGCAGGTGCTCAAGCTCGGCAGGACCCAGTTCAAGGCTACGTGAAGGTGGTTGGGCTCCAAATTGGGCTCCAATCCACGCCGTGAAGGGGGTTGACCAGTGAATTGTAGAGAACTTTTATTCTTTTTATTGCGATGGCAATTATATGGACACTCCAAGCGCATTTCTGCCATCGCTGTCGTCGTCGCCGTGAGGTTCCATATAAAGTCCAATGGCGATAAAATCGTCGCCGCGCGTCCTATGCTGTATGTGCGAGTGAAAGCGCGCGTCCCTTGCGTGCTTTCACGGAGAGCGAACGCACGGCGGAGAGCAAACGTGACGTCTTCCGTCGTGCGAAAGGCCGTGGGGGGATGGGAGGGAGGGGGGGGGGCGACGTCGTGCTGTGGCACCAACTGCATATCTTGCCACTGTCGACTCAATATTGCACGCGAAAGGAGGAAAGCGGGAAGACAGCGCGGGAGGGAGGGGACGCGGCTTCTACTCTGCCAGCAACTGCGTACTTGTACTTTGCGCGGCGGCGAGCTGTCGCGCGCACCGTTTCTTGAAAGCGATCTCCACACGGCTCTTACCTTTGTATGCGCTGTGCGTTCGCTGCTCAGTTTCCGTTGAAGCGATAGACCGCACGAACCTTCGCTTGTTGCTGCCGCCACGCTTGCTCATGCCAGCGTTTTGACAGTAGTTGTGTGCGGTCATCGAGTGTGATCTATTCATGTTTGCTTGTGCGCGCTGACACCATGCTTGTTAATTCAGTTAGTAAGCGAATGTGTCCAAGTTTATACAGCCGGTAAAACTTACTATCCTTACTCCATATAGCTCTCTACTAACTGGCTGTCGCAATTGATTCTTTGCCTTTCGAGCAAAACTGCGACTTTTTTTTTTTGTGTGTATGCCTACAATTAGTAAACTCCTGCCTTGCAATGTGCGTTCGGCTCTATTGGCTCTCAAAATACGGCGGATATTATGGGACGTTGCAGAACTTTTTACCAATATTCTAATAAATATATAAGTTAACGTAAAAATAGACTAACGGTAGCTAAAACAGTTAAGAGAGGCAACTATACGAGGCGCAGATGAGATTTGGCGCGCTGCGATGCAAGAGAGAGCGACGCTTTGGACGTACGCTTTGGTTCGGACGGCGCACTGAGGGCACTCTCAAAAAACACCAACACAGCAGCCCACGATGCCGCACTTCTGGCAATGGCCCGCATTTTTACGCGTCGATCGTTGGGAACAAAAGAAAGGTACCCATTCCGTCCTCATTTTGCGATTGAACTCAGCGCCAAGATAACGACACAGTGATACGGGGGCATGCGCAACTCGGAGGCTGGTCGTCGTTACATTATGATACGATACTCAGGGGATCGGTTTCAAACTTGCCGTAGAAGGAACCTTCAGTCGATGGGCTCAGTTACTGCGTGCGCAAACCGTACAATTTTTGTTTTCTAAGGGATGCAATGGGAGAAAATTAGGGTTGGTAACCACGAAAGAAAACGATTGATTTATGCGCATTAATGTATCGAAGAAACACTGAACTGCTAAGAGACGCCACGCCGTAGGAGGGCCCTGGGTTAATTTTAACCACCCAGACTTCTTTAACGTAGGCCTAATTCTAAATGCACGAACGTATTCCCGTAAAAAGGCTTCTTGTGCAATTTCAGACCTGCATGTGCATGAGATCAGGGCATAAAGCGACGACAATAATACGTGCTCGCATGAGTCGAACACATTTTCGTCCGTCATAGACAGAGGCAAATTTTGGGACAAGCCTATATTTTAAACCGAAGCTCGCACAAATAAAACATTTCTAACGCTTTTCTTATTAGCGTCGTTTCAATCCGCAGTGACATTTGTTCATTACTGTTGAGTCAGGGCGTCATCATTGGTATAGTGGATGACGAAACAAAATCCCGTAAATCCCAACTCAAAGCGACAGTTGTGACTCTTTCTTTCTTTTTTTTTTTTTTTGCAAAATGACTCCGATCGCAAAAGCGCTTCCTTGCCTCATTGACAAAATACTTCGCTTGTGAAAACTTACTTTGCCCCGTAGATAAAGTCAAACTACGCCAGTTCACGGCCGTTCCACGGGCTAGATAAAATTGTCCTTCAGGGTGAAACTGAACTGCTGGCCAGCTTTCAACTTGTATGGGACAGTTCCCTTCTTTCTATCGCTCTCTTTTTTTTCTATCTTTAAAGACAGCGAATCAGTACCTGCCTCTGCACTGCCCTCGTTCATGACAACTCCCAAAGACCTCTCTTCTCAGCGATTAAGGAACATAATGCGGCAATAAAAGGACCATGCAGGGCTTTAAAGTATAGCGAAGTAGCTCAATCACAGTCGTAAATGCCCATAATGGTGATAAAAGGCATACGAGGGGCCAATACCATCGAGAAAATAAACCTTTTCTTGCAGCCACCGAGCAGTATTTTGACTTCGCCTGTTCAAATACAGCCATCTCGAAACACTGCTAGAGTCGCCAACCTAATCGCCCTTCCCCCCCCCCCTCCACCCTCCCACCCTGGCACGTGCAGAACACTAAACGTAGGCACACACGCACGTGCACAAATGAGCATGCACGAGAACACACGCAGGAGTAAGTTTGGTCACTCTGGCCAGAGCCAGCATTATGATTCAACGCACAGACGAGAGGCATCAAAGTGAGACTCTAGAGGCAATAAACTTAGCAAACGAGCGGGCGAGTGGCTGGGCAGGCCAGAGCGGGCAAGTGAGCGAGCCGTAAAAGTAGCAGTTACACACGCGTCTCAAGTTTCGCCACCTAGAGTTGCAGCAAACAGTGGCTCAAAAGGTTCACTTTCTCCACGTAGCTTTCTAGATCAGCAGTGAAAGCAAACAAACGGAGCACCTCCTCGCACAAGTGAGCTGAGCAGCGATGCCGGCGAGTGGGTTGAGCTGAGACACAGGGGCAAGGCCACCCGGTTCAAAGTGATTCCGTGCAGGGGTGAATACTAACGAGGCATGGAGCAATCGGAGTGGATCTCTTTTTCATCCATCGAGGGCGCTTGCTCAAGCCCAGAAGCCTTGCCATACATTACCGTCATATGTCCATTTATGTGTTTTTGGCCGGACTGCAGTGGCAGCCAAACGCTCGATCGAACGATGGGCTATTTAAAACGAGCTCCCAGGGTACGTATTAACGATCACACAGGGCTCCAAGGGCTGTCAAATAGACGCGAGACTGGGATCCGAAACCGGAGCCTAGTTCGTTTTCTACGACTTGGTTCACCCCCGGCGTGCAGGAACGTGACTGCGTTTTCTGTCGAAATCTTCGGCACACTTCTCTTGACTATTCATTTCTCGTTTTCTTTTTTGAGCGACGAAAGGCTTGGACAAATAAAAAAAAAACGAAACGAAAACTCTGGCGTAATTTAGGAAATTAGTGTTGAACAAAGAACAGTTTCTAAGGACCACGCGAATGACTTCTTGTGAATTGGTATCTCAGGCGAACTGGAAACGTCACTTTATTAGGGAGGATTATCACAACGTTGAAAACGGTAACTACACGTAGAACTTCACACTGGTGAGAAAGTTTAGCACGTGCAGCCGTGTCCCGTCTCTACTTTGACAATCAATATGCACCCCTGAGCAGCACAAACACATACCACAGATAGCTGTTACGTGTTACATTTCAAAGTAATGATTGGAAAGCGTAACATAAAGAAACCTTTTTAACGCCGACAACTGTCTTGGACTCCTCACTGTGCTGAAAAAAAAATTGGCATTGACGGTTGAATGAATTCTGGGGTTTTACGTGCCAAAACCACGATTTGATTATGAGGCACGCCGTAGTGGGGGACTCCGGATTAGTTTTGACCACCAGGGGATCTTTAACGTGCCCCCAATGCACGGGACACGGGTGTTATTGCGTTTCGCCCTCATCAAAATGCGGCCACCGTGGCCGGGATTTGATCCCGTGACGTCGTGCTTAGCAGCGCAACGCCATAGCCGCTAAGCAACCGTGGTGGGTTGGCATTGACGGTAAGCGACCTAAATCAAGCTTGAGCTGGTTGATTATCGAGAGTACTTGCTGTCAGAATGTCCAACTTTTCGCAGTTGTCGCTGTGTTCTGCTGAACAAGTTTCCATATCTTAATCTTGCTCGAACTGCGCTTAAATGAAACATTGTTTCTCAAGGGTCGTGCTTCAAGTTGGTTTGAAGCCCACAAAATTATGCTGAAGTTCTTATCAACCACGGGACTAGACGCTCGTCTGTAATGCTCGCACTGTAAGTGTGACTGTGGGATGTTTTGTTGTGTGTCTTTCTCTTCTTTTTTTCCTTTATCTCCTTTCTCTTAATTTTCTGGATTTTTTTCCCCTCTCCGCTTAAAGTGGGTGGGTGTGGTGTCTTTTTTAGGAGGCAATTGCTGGCCCGCTTTTCTTTCTCCTTCTTATGTTTATATATGTGTACATGAACAATGATAATAGTGATACTATCATCGAAGTCGCAGCCACAAAGTTGCTTGCTCTCGCTGTCCTCTACTTCTCTGAGTCTTTATCGAAAACGCCTAGTGTACATGCACTATACTGTGATATAGCGCACGCACAATATCACAGCAGAAAACTGTGATATTGCGTTCCAGTAGTGTGCTGCCGCCATACATTGTACGCACAAGTTATTTTCTTCGTCCATTGTTGTCCAAGTTCGCGTTCGCAGAACCACAGATTTCTCCTTTTTCAGAAGTGTTTTGCACTGTACGCACTCAACGCGATCCTCTAGAGCGAAAGCTGTATATCAAGCTTTTTCGCAGGATCTAGCCAGAACGGAGCAAGAATAAATATTCATAGCACAAAATGACTTCTCACTAAACGAGAAAAATAGGGCAAGGAATAACTAAAGTTGATACTGCGATGCCCGCTGCAAATGGTCATCGTGTAATATCCCTCTGAGTGCAAATGCATGCTTACATCTTGTCGATATTGATAAAAATGAAGAAAAAGAAAGGCCAATTTCACAACCATGAAGGTTCTGATGCGCGCATAGGAAAAACATTCACGCGTTACTTCCTGTATATGTGTGTCTGTGTACACTCGCGTATGCCATGTACGTGCGCTTGTGCATCCTATGTGGGCAACGGGCTTAGCCCGGGATGGGAAACCTGCAAATTCCAACGAAACAGAGTCTGTCCTCCTCGCATCTTTTGTGGCATACGGGACGGCCTTACTAATTCCAGTTCGTAAGCCCGTTTATATTCTGCGCGTTTCAGCACGTTTGTCATTTGATCGCTGAGAAAATTGTCTCCAAAAGCTCGTGGCAGTTTTTTTACCAATATTTTCTTCCTTACAAAAGCACACACCTATGACAGGCTCCTAATTATCAGAACATGTCAAGAAGAGATTTTGTATAACATAGGTTCCAGTTAGTACGCATACAGGTAGTACGCATAGGTTCCGGCTAGTAAGGGGAACTTTTTTTGCAAAGTTCCTTTTACTTGAGCGGTGTTCCTGGAAAAAAATACGCATAATATGTGGAACCGCGATTCAACGCAGTAAATAATGCAATATCTAGAGCAGTGTCCCAGTAATGTTTTGCCTGGATCTACATTCTACATACACTGGCAATAATTTTACCTGGATTGTTGTTTCACAGAGGCCTATCTGGCCACAACGTTTCGCATAACAGGTACCATTATATCCCTTCTACCTCTGCCCCCACCCCTCAAACGCCAAAAGAAAAGAAGGCACTTCGTGCGAAAATACAGATGCTTACAGCTTTGCATTTTGGCAGGCATCACAGAGTGAAAAATAGTTCTAACAAAAATTTCGTTTTAATAGTCTATTGCGCAAAGCACTATGAGAACACGCTTGGAAAAAAACAATTAACAAGTACTATAGAACTCAGAATTAAAAGGAAGACTGGCGATTCCTGATCTAAGAGAAAAAAGTGAGAGATGGAGTACCCTGTGGTGGGTAAATGTGTAAAGGGAATGAAAGGAGATAGAAGGATTAAAAAGTAAAGAAAGAAACATGCACACAATAATGCGATGTAACGTGCTACAACTTCTAGAGACCGTCGCACAATACTTAAGTCTTTAACCATCTGAGCAGCGCATTTAAGGCCTTCAGTGCCGAAGGTCGCCTGGACCAGTGTTCTAGGACATTTGCCTCGAGAAATCTCGAGAAACACTACATCGAGAAAGAATTGTTTTAAATAAAGGGTTGACAAAATAGATTCCCAAGCAGAACTGTTGCCTACAAACGTAACTTCTGGCAAATGTGCAAGATATAAAGTGGTTCAATTATGGTTAACGTTTCCTATATAGCTTAGCTTCTTCCAGTAAGTTATCTGCGCCACCTTCCCAGTGAAACGTCGCTCGCTGATCCCTAAAGTATAACACATGTACTAAATACAAATCAACCTAAATCTGTAAAGAAGCATAAACTCTCTCGCTTAATTCCTGGCGTATGATCATGTCTAAAGCGCTGTCTTCACAGCACAGCATGCATTTAATTTTATAGTTGCTTCAGCAGGATGAATACGCACTCAAGTTGAAAAAGTTGTCGCAGTTTCACCTGAAAGGCGAAGCATCAATTGCGATAGCAAATTTGTAGAGAGCTATACGGAGTAATGATATTAGCTTTATCAGCTGTATAAACTTGTACATGCAGCAGCACCGGCAACACGCAAACTATTGTCGACGCCGTCGGCGTTTTGCCCGCGTTCGCTCAAAATGCGTGCGGCGTTGGTGACTGCTGCCGGAGCCTCTGATATAAATAGGCACTTGGTGCCGCAGCTAAACGTCGCCTTCCTTCCCTCCCCCCCCCCCCCCCCCCCTCCCCCACGGCCTCTCGCGCGTCGGAAGAAGGCGCGTTTGCTCTACATATATGGTGATTGTAAAGGAGGAAAGAGACGCTTACTTCTGCAGCCCTTAAGCGAGCACGGCGCAGAACGCGCGTTTGTTCTCCCCGTGAAAGCGCGCGCCCCTCGCTCCCTTTCACTCGCACATGCAGCGTTCGGCGCGCGGCGACGATTTCATCTCCATTGACGTCATACGGAACCTCACGGCGACGGCGACGCCGACGGCAGAAATCTGCTTTTGAGTGTCCATATAATTGCTATCGCAATAAAAAGAAATCGTAAATAAGCACCCAAGGCCCCACGGAAACTAGAGGAGGTGAATGTTTTACATTTCCTAGGAAATACGCATGTCAATCAAAATGGTACTAAGTAACGCACATGGCATGCCTATGAGGTTAGACTTATCACCTACTGTAACGCATTATAGCGGACTGACGATAAATGAATGCGAAGTTGCCTAAACTTAATTCAATCCGCTGCAACCTCTATCGGAAGAAATTCGAGGTAGTAGAATTATGGTTCGTTTATTCTCTCGTAAGGGCTTATACGCACAAAGTAATTAAATATTTATTTATATATTGCACTCAGTCAGGTCTCGTTTCGTTTTAATGAATTGAACCAATTGCTGAAAGCGCATGCACAAGTAAATTATTGATTGCAGTCCTCAAATAAATAAAAAAAAACTATTACTTTAACAATGCTTAAAGGATGCAGCTAGCCGAACATTCCGTCAATCAGGGCGCTGCTTCCAGTAAAGCCGCCTTGTTTAGCAATAATCAGCTGAATAAAGTTAAATTTAATCTCATTGTGTAACTAAACGGTTTCATTTACCCGTAGCTTAATGTCAGCAGTTTTGTAGTTGCCACCAAGGGAGATAAGAAGCAAGAAGACAAATATATACACCATGACTGAGGGGGTTATGGACCGTGCACACGAATAAAAAAAAATTACGCAAGCAGTTTTCTCGGATTCGATAGCGGGCCCCCGGTATTAGCAGCGTAATGCCGAAGCTACTAAGCCACCACGGCGGGTGAGGGCGGCAGTGGAAGACAATAAAATTTACCGTGACATGACCACGTGCTGGGCCGACTTTTTATGGATTGAGTTGGGTCACGTCACGCTCCCACAAGTTCTTTTTCTTTCTATGGTCCATGGCCATGTGCGCTGCGTTCTGGTTCGCCGGTACCAAATCAGGTCATAAGATGTACACTTGTGTTTGACGATAAGCGGTGAATCCCCGGACGCGAGATCTCCGAATACCCTGCTAAAACTGTTTCTTCCGCCCACTATAGGCTGTGTGTTACAGCACTGCCGTTGGCATGCGAGGCTTAAGCGCTGGATCAATACTAGATGCCCATTCATACCAGTGAAAACCTGTATCAATAGCCTTGTAATAGTTGCGTGGGACCATTGTGAATTTAGAAAAACATGTGCCGCGGTGTGATAAGAGGCAACAACTCCAGACATATCCAAGCTAGTTCAGCGTCCATGGCACCTAGCGCCATCGAAAGCCGTCCGCCATTACCACATAAGAATAAAAATGTGGAAAGCAGTGTGTGGCAGACAAGCTAAAAACAGGAAGAAATCAGGGCGTGAAGCGAATGGCCAGCGGCACATTCGTTAACGAATGCCGGGATAGCTTCCGGGTGTTTTTGCAGGCAACGTATTTCTACGCGCTCACTTGGGAAAGCGGAGAGGATAAATATACCCCCTTCATCGTTTATCTATGATTATTCATCATCCCTATCGGGGCAGTTATGGGTTGTACCGAAAAGTCCATTTCCTCTTTTCAGCAAATGATATTTGTTTAACGCCGCGAAGTGAACTCAATTAAACGCATAATGGTGCATGCATGCAAGTCAGGAAGTCATTTACCAAAAGTTTAGAAGCCAGACCGTAGTTAGCTTTAACGACGCTGAGCCTAAAGCAATTATTTATGAAACGATAATCTGCGCGTTGAATTCAGGCAAAAAATGAACATCGTGATCCTCTGCAATACGTTTCTTTTTCTTATTGTGAGATAAGCTCATTCACACTGTCTCAACAAAGAAGACGTGTTATATTTCTCAAAAAAAAAGAAAAAAGGCTGGCAGGTTGACATATGATGTACGCACTCGTACACGTCCATCTTGATTGCAGTATTGGAAAGTAATACATTCCCTCCTTCATAAATAACGCGTAAAATAGGTATATTTATTCCCATGAGCTATCATACCAAAACAACGTGAAGAAGGGGAACCGAGGCACCCCATTTTTGTTAATCACAACCATATAGAGCCAAGGATGGCATTTACGAAGTTATTGGTTGTTTTAATTCAAGCCTAGACATGATTAATGAAAGGGAAATGAAAGGGGAGACTTCCACTTCTTTTTCATTTGTCAGTTCTACACTAGAATAAAAACTACAAATACCTTCCCTTGTGTATTCCGTGGCTTCATCAGCTGTTGGCTACATATCAAAATAGTTATTCCTGTGATGACACGGGTCAGTTGGAACCTTCGGACAGTGTGCAGCAAAATATCTCGTCTAAGATAACTATGATTTATCTACGCATTTACACCGACAAACACATTTGGCGAAAGCTTGAAATAACGCATGGACAGCATCTCTACTCGCGTCTGGGCGTCGTGCAAGAGTCAAACGCGTGCGAAGCATATATCTCCCACATAGTTCAAGTGCCTCTTACGTCTTCAAAGATGTACGTTTTCGCGTTGTCATACCCCTGAGCACGATAATCCAACAGCGAAATGAGCCCCAAAATATTTGTTACTGTGCAGCGCACTTAAAGTTTTTGCGGGTTCTCTGTACTGCGGTGAAATATTTCGCGACTTCCACTCTGAACGTCAGATCGCCCAACAAAACCCACTACTTCTCTTTACATATCGTTTCAAAAAAAGGGTTAGGTGTTATTTAGCAGATAAGCTACACCTTTGGCTGATACTGCTTTCTTTTTTGACCGACTTGTGCTTTGACAGAGAGCAAGAAAGCAAGCAGAGGAAAGGCAAGGAAGTCAACGAGACGAGCGCCCAGTTTTCTACCCCACACTGGTTGCACGGGAAAGGATGAACAGGAAAGGAAAATAAAGTTAATAAATCTTGGCAAAGCTTGAAAGGCCCGAAAGGTGGAATGTTCCCGTCTCTATTTATTTTGCATCAGGATGTAATACTCCGCTGTTTAACTTTTGCTAGAGTTACTTCGTGTGTGTACACTGTTTCGATTTTTTTTTTTTTAATAACTGGAGGTCGAAATCTAAGGAGTTTAAATACTGTTGCACCCGATGGCTTAGATTCCATTTCTTTATTTATGGGGTTTGACGCGCCAAAACAATGATTACGAGGCACGCCGTAGTGGAGGACTCCGGATTAATTTTGATCACCTGAGGTTCTTTAACGTGCATCCAATACACCATACATGGGCGTTTTGCACTTCGATCCTCATCGAAATGCGTCCGCCACAGCCAGGATTTGATACCGCGCCCTCGGGCTTATTATTATTATTATTATTATTATTATTATTATTATTATTATTATTATTATTATATTATTATTATTATTATTATTATTATTGTTATTATTATTATTATTATTATTATTATTATTATTATTATTATTATTATTATTATTATTATTATTTGATTTGTAAACATATACACAGGAAAGAGAAAGCTAGCAGCAAGGCTGGTGACTGCCAGCAGAAGGGGCACAACGCCTGCCTACTCTTCAGAAAGGATAACTTTTTGTAAAGACAACGAGCGTACAAAGGTGAGTAAATGTACCTCATAATAACGCGGCATTGATGTCCTATATTGACCTGGAGCGGCTAGCGCGAACATCTATAATAACAAGAACAATAACGATTTTAACAATGCATTCTTAAACGTTCCCTCGACAACTCCTAGTCCGCACTAAAACGTGTTCTTAAATTCGTTATTATTTTCGTTATTAAATGCTCATGCAAGCCGCCCCTCGTTCCTTCATGAAAGACAGATGGTTACAACAAGTGACGCACCATATCAATGGAAATGATCCTCAAGCACTACGACGTGCGTCATGAATTGCAAAGCCTAAAGGGCAAAATGGGAGCGCGAAAAAAAAAGAAGATAGCGATGTTCACGACACCGCAAATGGTTACGGAGCCTCAGGGCTCAAACCGGCTTAAGTCGCTGTGGCAGCGTCATGGCGCGGCACAACGTCCCGTCGGTGGCTTCGTTAACGGCTTCGGGCAGAGGAGCGCGAGTGACGCAGTCGGCAGCAAAGCCAGGGGTCGAGCAACAAGACGTCGGGAAACCGCGTTCATAACAAATCGGATCACGCCCGCACATTGGCACCCGCGGGCAGCCACCAAGATATGGCGAGGCATGGAAGCGGCCGTTCGGCACACGAGACGCCGTGCTGCAAGACGGGGAAAGTAAACGGGAATCTAATTATAAGAAGTCACCACGATGATGGCGACGACCATCCGACGTGTTTTGGTGATATATAAGCTGGGCTTATGTCTCCAAGTGTGCGTAGGAGGTGAAAAGGAAGGTAATTTAATAAAGAAGCTGCGATTGATCGGCATTTGTCATGGTATTTTGACGCAGCTGAAGAAGTGTCAGAGTCTTCACGCTGTGCGGCGACTTTATTTGACACGGGAATGACTTCTGGCACACATCAAGGGAAAATAGAATAAAAAAGAAATAAAAGAAGATAACGTCGTATCTGACATACTCAAACAGTAAGCAAGCAAACCATGCGGTTCAACCCGTAATGCGCAACTTCATTACGAAAAATAATAATCTATGCACTCCATGAGAGTATACTTTGAAGATCCTTCCTTTAAGAAGTTCAATGGGGAGAACCCTTAATAGTGCGACGTGTTCTTGTTTATCTTTCACCGGTGACAGCTCTTCACCGGCTCACAAATGTTAACCGTTATCGCACGGCGCAGGACGCGCCTGCATGTATCGGAAGTTTCTCGAACGTTATCGATGCTTCTTTCCGTTGTCTGTATTCACCGACGCTTATATTATCAGATTGTATGACCGACGCGAATTCTCTAGAACTTTCTGGAGGACACGCGGGCACCAGGGAATAGCCTGGAACATTCGATGACTCATGTATAAAAGCCAACGCGTTTCGCCGCTGATCAGATTTCGACGATCGCCGACTGTGTTCGCCGCTTTCGTTGCGCTTCGAGCGCAGCTTGCTTTTATGGGCACAGGTTCGCCCAATAAAGAATAAGTTTTGTCATACACAGTTTTAGGACTGTTTACTTCAGCGTCACTACTACGTGACAATAGTCTCAATTATAAAATGTGGCCGTGGTTCTCCGAGTGAATTCAATAACGGCGTTTATTGAACCAAGTAAATAAACGAGGTAGCCGTTTAGCAATTATACTGGGTGTGCAGATAATAAGAACGGTATTTCGCTGCAGAAGATATCTAACCAACCATGCCATTGCGCAGTAAGCCTTCCTGTGCTGCAAGCACCACTGCTACCACTGAGGCTAAGATCGTCACAATGAACTCGTGGCGGCCTTATAGTTTGTCGGCCAGGGACAGCCTTCTAAAGCTATCGCGAGAGACAACGAAATTATTGAATTCTGACCTTCACTCTTAGTAATTAGTGCGCTCAAAAAAAGCATATGAATAAATCAGTCACGCCTTCTAATGATTTGCAGTCGACCAAGAAAAAAAATGTGGTTGATTCCTCTTATATAGGAATCGGTATAGAACACGAAAGTGAAACGTGTCTTCACAGAAGTAGTGTAATGTTTATTGCACATTGATATATAATGTCTATTGGTGTTTTGTGGCTAAAGCGCCCTTAGGCGTTGATGCACCCACGCTGACGCCTGGTGGCACGTCTCCTCCATCACGACTACCAACGTCGATGACCATGAGCAACCGTCGTGCATATGGAAGCTGCACTACGCTGCACACGCTAGCACAACGCGAAAGACGAAGCACGTAACTGACACACTAATACAACGCGCAAGACAAAGCACGTAACTGAATCGTCACCGAGTCAAATCAGCGCGTACAGCGCGTCGTAATTGCAGCCTCCGCGATCAACTTCAGAAACATTTTCAGAGCTAATTGTGGAGGCCACGCTCCGCTGTGCTGAGTACGGTGAACGCCACCTAGGTGGCGTTGGTAGTGCTTCTTGATGCCAGCGTCCCTTCGAATGCTGGCATCGAGGCGTCGTAGTGCTGAGACCACCGAAGCGTTCACTGTCGGTGCGCGTTAGTGTCATAATGCAGTACTTCTCTTTTCTGCTCGTAGGCGGCGGCACCGCCCCGAGCAAGAGCGCGGGTACACGGAGGAGTGTTAGATATATAAGGCGCGTCTGTGTAGCTCTCTGCAAATGCGTTTGTGGCGCAATGGGTTAAACGCTCGGCGATCTATCGTCGCGGACCGAGAGGTCGTGGGTTCGATTTCCAAATTTTGCATGTTTGTGGAACTTTTTCTTCTGGTTTCTTTCTTTGTATTATGTTCGTGTACATTGTAAGCTGACGTATTTCCGTGACGGAAATACGTGAGTGAAGTCTTGGTGGACCCCGGCATAAAACACTTTCGTGTTAAAATACAGAAATGAAGCGGACGTAAACGAAAGAAGGATGAAGGAAAATTTAAGGACGCTTAAGCTTCGCTTTTAAGAGTGAAACGCGATAGCGTTATCGGGCTCCGTTCCCATCACATGTTTTTCTTTGAGTAAGCTTCACTGCAACACACAAAGTGGAAAAGCCAGCTTACAAAGACCAAGCTTACATTGATCCCCTTATAGTCGACTACGCTTTTAAACACAAATGCATTGCTGGGAAGACATTTTTACAGGAGCTATTTAAGCCATACTATATCAAAATCTGAAGGCCCTGGGACCTTTTTTATTATTTTATTAATTGTTTGCTGTTGCCCCGAGGCGCGCGTGTGTCCAAAATTTAGAATGGCTCGGTTTTCAACATTCCCCTCAATGTTTCGTAGAACCAAAGTACGGCCAAACACCATCAGAATTGCAGGACGCTTAAGTTTCGCCTTTAAGAGTGAAATGAGATAGCATTCAAAGATCCCTGGCGGCTTATCAGGCTTTTCCCTCGTATATTCAAATTACAATCCGACGCTATCACGCCTGTAGATTGTGGTTAAGTGGTATGTTACGATTTTTCTGACGTATTTTACTTTGAGAAATTCAATTTTTGTTCACTAACGCCTTGCGCCACGCGGAGGGCCTGTGTGGTTGGGGTGGTTCGGGATGATTTGGTTAGGCATGATTATTTCCCCCAGAAGCCGATGCTCAACGCCGACGTCGAACCCGACGCCGAACCCGACGCCGAATTTTCTGCGACACAGGGCCCTTAACGCTTTCGCGTTAATATATTTAGGATACTTAGCAACCATAAGGCACTAGCCCTTTACGAGAGTTAGCAAATTCCAGAGCAACTTTCCACAACTTCATGTGGTACGAAGCCCCGCATGTTTGTCATCGACATAAAAAAAGAAGAAGAAAAAGTTGTCGCAGTTTCACCTAAAAGGCGAAGCATCAATTGCGAAAGCAAATTTGTAGAGAGCTATACAGAGTAATGATATTAGCTTTATCAGCTGTATAAACTTGGACATGCAGCAGCACCGGCAACACGCAGAACTGTTGTCGACGCCGTCGGCGTTTTGCCCGCGTTCGCTCAAAATGCGTGCGGCATTGGTGACTGTTGCCGGAGCCTCTGATATAAATAGGCACTTGGTGCCGCAGCTAAACGTCGCCTCCCTTCCCTCCCCCTCCCCCCCCCTCCAACACGGCCTCTCGCGCGTCGGAAGAAGGCGCGTTTGCCCTACATATATGGTGATTGTAAAGGAGGAAAGAGACGCCTACTTCTGCAGCCCTTAAGGGAGCACGGCGCAGAACGCGCGTTTGTTCTCCGCCGTGCGTTCACTCCCCGTGAAAGCGCGCGCCCCTCGCGCCCTTTCACTCGCACATACAGCGTTCGGCGCGCGGCGACGATTTAATCTCTATTGACGTCATACGGAACCTCACGGCGACGGTGACGGCGACGGCAGAAATCTGCTTTTGAGTGTCCATATAATTGCTATCGCAATAAAAAAACATTCAGCATTCCCAGAACTTGAGCTCGGCAAAGCTCGGTGCGTAACATTCAAACGAGAAATGAAGCATAAATCATTATATTTTTTTAGAATGTCATCGGCTTTTCCACTTATCCCTAGTGGCCGATATCGCCGTAATTAAGTGACAAATGAAGGCTTCGTAGCGCCATCTGGCCGGTGCAAGCTGCCCTTACGCTCCACAGCTCCTGAAGGAGGATGGAAATTTAGGCATGTTCGTATCTGTACAGAGTGGCACAGCCCTTGCAAACATTTTCGACGAAAAAACACGAGACAAGTGTTGCCTATAAACTTGCACAAACACAAGAATATGATTTAAATTACCAGTCTACCATCTTCATTCACCTTTTTGCCGATTATTGCGTGATTTATTGTGAAGTAAATACTAACGACGACGCTAATACTCTTCAATCTGATTTGGACTACGAGATTGACTTGTGTAACATCTGGATAATGAAACACGGTGTTAAGAAATTGAAAGTTATGTGTGGACAAATACACGAATGCTATACTTCTAATTACAACCTTCATGAGCTTCCTCTGGGATCTGTTAGCTCATATAAAATCTTGGGTGTTATATAACTGCCAACCTAACCAGTACACTTCACGTTGAATACATAATCAATAAAGCTAGCAGAATGATTGGCTTCTAACTTTGCATTTTTTCCAAAGCACAATTATCTTAAAAAACTACGTTACAAACAATTAGTACGCACTAAGCCAGTACGCTGCAGCTGTGTGGGACGCATGCCGATGAGAACATTGCCTTTATCGCTCGAGCTTGTACAAAATAACACATTGCAGTCGTAGTTTCAAGCTATAATCATGTCGCTGGCATAACCTCAATGAAAGCTAATCTAGTTTTTTCACTCACTTGCATCCCGTAACAAGGCTCCGTAAACTTGCATGAAATTAATGAGATTTTGTGTGCGAGAGACGGTGGCCGTGGGATATCAAAAATTAAATCATTTTCAGCTCGAAGTGCATAAATTTCGTGGTGCGTGATTGTATTACGCTGCAAGTAAGCAATGCCAGGCGGTGTAGACTGCTGAACTATCAGATAATCCTTCTTAAGTTTCCGTAATATTATATGAGAGCTAGCAAATGTCTTGTCAATGATAACAACCATGACAAGCAATTTCACATCGTGCTCTCTGTTAACAATAGCTGAACAATGACTTTGTGAGGGCTTCCTAATTCCACCTGCCAACGATAAATATAATTCATCGTGTTGCTTGGCATCATGTGCACAACAACATTTACATTTACACAACATTTTACACACATTTACACACACATTTACACAACATTTACAGCATGCTGTAAATGTTGACAGGCCGTTCAGTTTCCTGCAGCAAGACACATAAGCAGCAACATTTAAAATGGCTGAGACGAAATTTCATTCGGAACTTCTCAATTTAGGTAAATTTGGCTTCAACTAAAGCTATCTGTGAGATTTTCACATCACATACAAAGATCACTGAGTTATAAATATACGATATTATACAAAATCGTTTCAAAAAAAAATGTGGTTGATCCCTCTTATATAGGAATCGGTATAGAACACGAAAGTGAAACGTGTCTTCACAGAAGTAGTGTAATGTTTATTTAACATTGATATATAATGCTCAACGCGAAAGACGAAGCACGTAACTGACACACTAATACAACGCGCAAGACAAAGCACGTAACTGAATCGTCACCGAGTCAAATCAGCGCGTACAGCGCGTCGTAATTGCAGCCTCCGCGATCAACTTCAGAAACATTTTCAGAGCTAATTGCGGAGGCCACGCTCCGCTGTGCTGAGTACGGTGAACGCCACCTAGGTGGCGTTGGTAGTGCTTCTTGATGCCAGCGTCCCTTCGAATGCTGGCATCGAGGCGTCGTAGTGCTGAGACCACCGAAGCGTTCACTGTCGGTGCGCGTTAGTGTCATAATGCAGTACTTCTCTTTTCTGCTCGTAGGCGGCGGCACCGCCCCGAGCAAGAGCGCGGGTACACGGAGGAGTGTTAAGCCCAGACCACACGTACGCTTGCGGACGCGCGTAAGCTCGCGTCTACGCGCCTTGCGGTTGCCGCGCCTAGCGAGGAATGGCGGTTTGCATCCACAAATACGCGCGACAGCGCGCGCCACTGGCTTCACTTGTTTACACCTTGGCAGACGCCACTTCGTATCAAAATGCTTAAAAATGCTTCAAAGTGCTTCAAAATGCTTCGATATCTATAAACGTAATTGTTATCTTTTTGGAGCTGTTAGATCAGCACGAAAAGTGAAGAAGAAGCACTTTCTTGCATGATATATTTCTGCTTAACTGAGAGTTGAATGTACCGCGCCGTCGCTGCGTAGCCAGGCGCGCCGACGCGAGGCAGCGAGGCAGCCCAGGCGCGCGATAACTGAGAGGAGCTGATCACCGAGATCGCGCCGCGTTTCGACGCGTACGAGCCGTGACGCACCGTCTGCGCATGCGTGGGCGTGCGGACGCGAGCTTGCGCGCGTTTGCAAGCGTACGTGTGGTCTGGGCTTTAGATATATAAGGCGCGTCTGTGTAGCTCTCTGCAAATGCGTTTGTGGCGCAATGGGTTAAACGCTCGGCGATCTATCGTCGCGGACCCGAGAGGTCGTGGGTTCGATTTCCAAGTTTTGCATGTTTGTGGAACTTTTTCTTCTGGTTTCTTTCTTTGTATTATGTTCTATGACGTATTTCCGTGACGGAAATACGTCAGTGAAGTCTTGGTGGAGCCCGGCATAAAACACTTTCGTGTTAAAATGCGAGAAGGTCGTTGCATATAGCATTTAAAGGGCATGTCGAAGAAACCAATTGCGGCAGCATCTCCTATATGAGACACTCTTCCAACACCATTTTATTTCATACAAAAACTTGTATAGGTCCTATTACCTCTGGTCTATTAGGACAATGGGGAATGCTTCGGTCATGGAAAGAATGGTCTTGGTTGGTCTTCGAATGGAAACAAAGACAAAATCAGAATCACCTTGGCTTCTGGTTGTTTCCCGTAGTTCTCGCAAACTGGTTTCTCGTAGTTTCACGTGGTGGCTTAAATTCAGGGGGAGTGTATACGTAATGCAAGCGCGTTCAGCAAACCACTCCTCAACACTGCTGAGCCCGATTAACCAAAATAAAACCAAATTCTAGGGTTTAAAATCCTAAAGCAACACGAGGGCACGAAAGAACGCCGTAGTAGGGAGCTTATAATTAATTTCTACAACCTCCGATTCTTTATTGCGCACATGAATCTAAGTACACAACTTCTTTTGCTTTACATCCCCATCGGAATATTGCCACCGCGACGTTAAATTGAACCTGCGACCTCCTGCTCGGAAGTACAATGTCATAGCTATGGAGTGATGGCGGCGCGGGTGTTCGATTAAGATATCGCACTATACTTATCTATTCACAGGCCATGCTGGCAGCGTATCCGCACTGCATCTAAAGTCACCCGCTAGGTTTCATCGACATCTGCCTCTTCCATCGATTTCGCCCAGTTGACCCGCGACCAAAAGCTTTTCTGGGCATCGCGAAGCGCCGGCAAAGAAAACTGCGTCACGCCACCAACATCGCCGCCTTCGCCAGGCACTGGCCGAGCCTGACAAATGGTGCTGGTGCAACGAGGATAGCAGGAGCCCTAAGGACGCCTGCTGCTACGGCACGGCGTCGATATCCTTCTTGGATCCCGTTGGGTCGTATCACTCCCGCGCAATCCCCGCGGCACTCTCAAGCCGCGAGATGTCGCTAAAGCCGACGCCCATTCGTTGAAAGAAAGACCTGCAGCACAGAATCAGGCCTGCCGTTCCGGAATGGCTGTGACCAAAAAGTCACTTACACCAAAATCTAAAATTTGTGTAGTCGCAAGCAACCAGTTCGTGTGACGAGAGTGCTGCAGCTGTCAGACCATAGCAGATACGTAAACGATATGAAGTAGAAGAACTGGAAAATTAATAAAACATGACGCTGCACCACGAGATACTGCTCCATCATGGAAGTACTTCTGAGCGACGAATAAAACGAGTCTTGTATAAAAACGCCATCAACACATACAGCCACTTTCGGCAAAAACGAGAGCGAGAGATCAAGAAGCATCCACAGCGAGAAAACCTTGTAGCTAGTATTATTATTACTACTATTTGATTTGTAAACATATAAACAGAAAAGAAAAAGCGAGAAGCAAGGCTGGCAACTGCCACCAGAAGGAGCACAACGCCTGCCAACTCTTCAGGAAGGAGCTACATCTGCTAGTAAATGACGCAACGCAAACAGTGGCATCGCCATAAAGTACACAGGGTGGTGCTCACTGACCTTCTTTCGTCGAAAACTTGATATCTGCAGCGTTAAGTCAGACGCTGCGGAGACGATGGTGTTATATTTCTCGACTTCAGCAGCGGCCCGCTTACAGCTCAACGCCAAGTGGGAAGCAACAGCAAAATGCAGTTATTTATGTCATCCCAGGGTCTGTTCTCCAATGAATGTGACAGCATTGATCGCCCACTTGCGCGAATGTGGCCACTCCTGTTTCGCTCAAGCGCTTTGTCTCCATTCCATGTGATTCTTCATCTCAAACGATATATTGTCGTAGCTGGTGCCGGTTGGCTAAGCCGCAGCGTGCTGTTAAAGCAACAACCTGATCGTTCGGCGCCTGCTCCATCTGTTCCATCTGTCAATATTGCTCAAGACGGCGTTGCATTGATTGCCCACGGCGCTGAACACCCGTCTTTTCTGACCAGGCACCCGGAAACAGTGACAGAAGCGCGATGCCAAATTGCTTAGGATCCCGACAGTAAGAATCCGGGTTATTTCTTCGGTTCATTTCTTCGCCGTGATTTTCACATGACAGGCTTCCTTGCATTGCCACGTGTAATAAACCTCGAAAAAAAAACCTTCGGGGCAAACCCCTTTCTGCGTGTCGCGAATATTGTTTTGTGCAAAATTTGCTGCAGTACGAACACTGTTTTATATCAGACCTTAACTTTTTGCAGAAAAAGTGGAAAATGACCTCTGGTAATATCGGTTTATTTATGTTTTACCTAAAGTTCAATTCACGAAAGTTAAACTCCCCGCTAGGCAGGAAAAATGATAAAAAAGTTATTACATTAATAATAAAAATGAAATAAAAATGACACACACAATTTGCTCGAAGTTAAGTGATCTCGTAAGTAAATGGCCCCCGCTAACGGATGCGAACGTGAGAATAGCGTTTGCGTAGCCTTGTCAGCTTATGACTTCGCTCAAAATGAATTCTGTATGACTTGCGTAACTAACGTGACACACTCCTGAGGGCCCAGCTGGCAATAAACATCAAAGTGTCCAACAGAGCGCAGAGATTAAGGAAATATCTCTTGATACCACATAAGCAAAAAAAGAAGGAAAGAAAAGAAAATGAGAAAGAAGACGAAAAGAACGCTCCAAGAATACACACAGACACGAAGGCAGGAGAAGGCAAGGTGGTAGCTCCGTGCGCGGTCGTTTACCGACAGTAATTATCACACAATCGTGAACAGTACTGGAATGACTCAGCCTGACACAAGGAGAAGGCGAAGAAACAAAGACAATACAGAAGAGCGCGCGAAGTGCACAAGCTGGCAAATGGCAGCTGCCACAAGTTTGGGCACAGAGCTTATACAGCAAAGGAGACAGAAGCAGCAGTTGCAGCAGCAGTAGTCGGACGCAGTCTTCGTCTACACCGGTCGTATGATGTGAGGCACGCGCAAACACCGTATCTCATTCCCATGTTTGATCATGGTGGACGGAGATAGGGACCCGGCTCAACAACACACTCTCAGCGACAATAATGTCCCCTGCGCGCATCACCGGAGGTTCCGCGACCTATCTCAGAGTGAGGGTAGCACGGGAGCCACACCGTGAAAGTGTATCCCACGAAGCACTCGATCAGAAAGTGGGCAGTATGCCGAAGAACAGAGAAAGAGCTGAAACAAGAAAGGCGCACTTTCGCCGCTTCTCACGTGCTTGCACTTTCTTTGAAGTTGTCTTTTCCACTTTTTTCATAGTCGGTCACGACCGTAAAGCAGGGTTCTTTCCTGTCTTATATATATATATTTTTTGAGACTCCCCCTGGCCACAGTTTCCCAGGACCTAATAAAGTTCTTGTCGCCGCCACTCGTCAAATATATTTTTTTTTCTGTTCCTTGTTGGCCCATCAGCTTCTCAGCGCCAATCGCCAATACATATTTTTTTAAAAAACGTTGCAAAAAAATATGTCCTTAAAAATCCAAGTAAAGGAAGAGGGTGAACAATACACATAATGTGGATGACATTTTGCGATATTTTTTTCGCATTATTACGATATAATCCCAGTAAACTGCATCTGATGTAACAAGCCGCGCTAATAACGAAGCTGACATCATTTTGCTGCGTATAAAGTCCGTCCGTCCGCCCATCCGTCCGTCCGTCCTAGATATGCATTTCTGAGTGGACACAAAGGTAAGGACAAGAGGGAAAAAATGCTGTGTGTGTAGCAGCTTGAGGGTGCTTCCTTCCTCAATCATAGAACTCAATCATAGAAGAACACACAAACTGAAGCTAAACCGAATGCGACAACATCGCATGACATGTTTTCAGTACAAAAAAAAATGTGGTTGATCCCTCTTATATAGGAATCGGTATAGAACACGAAAGTGAAACGTGTCTTCACAGAAGTAGTGTAATGTTTATTTAACATTGATATATAATGCTCAACGCGAAAGACGAAGCACGTAACTGACACACTAATACAACGCGCAAGACAAAGCACGTAACTGAATCGTCACCGAGTCAAATCAGCGCGTACAGCGCGTCGTAATTGCAGCCTCCGCGATCAACTTCAGAAACATTTTCAGAGCTAATTGCGGAGGCCACGCTCCGCTGTGCTGAGTACGGTGAACGCCACCTAGGTGGCGTTGGTAGTGCTTCTTGATGCCAGCGTCCCTTCGAATGCTGGCATCGAGGCGTCGTAGTGCTGAGACCACCGAAGCGTTCACTGTCGGTGCGCGTTAGTGTCATAATGCAGTACTTCTCTTTTCTGCTCGTAGGCGGCGGCACCGCCCCGAGCAAGAGCGCGGGTACACGGAGGAGTGTTAAGCCCAGACCACACGTACGCTTGCGGACGCGCGTAAGCTCGCGTCTACGCGCCTTGCGGTTGCCGCGCCTAGCGAGGAATGGCGGTTTGCATCCACAAATACGCGCGACAGCGCGCGCCACTGGCTTCACTTGTTTACACCTTGGCAGACGCCACTTCGTATCAAAATGCTTAAAAATGCTTCAAAGTGCTTCAAAATGCTTCGATATCTATAAACGTAATTGTTATCTTTTTGGAGCTGTTAGATCAGCACGAAAAGTGAAGAAGAAGCACTTTCTTGCATGATATATTTCTGCTTAACTGAGAGTTGAATGTACCGCGCCGTCGCTGCGTAGCCAGGCGCGCCGACGCGAGGCAGCGAGGCAGCCCAGGCGCGCGATAACTGAGAGGAGCTGATCACCGAGATCGCGCCGCGTTTCGACGCGTACGAGCCGTGACGCACCGTCTGCGCATGCGTGGGCGTGCGGACGCGAGCTTGCGCGCGTTTGCAAGCGTACGTGTGGTCTGGGCTTTAGATATATAAGGCGCGTCTGTGTAGCTCTCTGCAAATGCGTTTGTGGCGCAATGGGTTAAACGCTCGGCGATCTATCGTCGCGGACCCGAGAGGTCGTGGGTTCGATTTCCAAGTTTTGCATGTTTGTGGAACTTTTTCTTCTGGTTTCTTTCTTTGTATTATGTTCTATGACGTATTTCCGTGACGGAAATACGTCAGTGAAGTCTTGGTGGAGCCCGGCATAAAACACTTTCGTGTTAATAAAGAAGAGTATATGAGAGTAATGCGCAACGAAAATCTCCTCTGGACTTTACGCACTGCACCCTTTTAGCGAATCGTGGTATTTCAGAAAAAAAAAATTGCTGACGCCTTCCTTCAGGTTTCAAGTTTCTTAGCAGGCAGACCAACTGGCGTAACGTTTACCAATCTGCAGGCACTCAACGACTGCAGGGAGTGAGCAGGAACCAATGTAAAGGTAGGCGAGCCATGGCTGCAGTAAAAGTAAGAATAAAGCGAACTGGATGTGCCAGCGAATGCAAAGAGGAGCAATTATTCATCTGTGCGCAATTTATGGCGAGTGAAATGCGCTGTCAGATGCGATCTTCGCGTTTAGGAATAAGGATGAATTAATGGCGCTGGTATTGAGGGCCAGAAAAACTTAAAACGATTGATGGCGCAATTTTGTGGAGCGAAGCTCGAAGAGGTGCTCGCTAACTTATTACGGCTGTAAATATTTATTTCCAACAAGTTTTTAGGTATTTAATTTAGAGGAGTATATTTGGCTTCATTACAACCTGTCGATAGCGACTGACATAATAGAAATATAGTGAGATCTTAAAACAGACATGCCATAATAGATGTTTCCTGTCGCCCGGCAAATAAATCAAATGCAAACGTACTCAAAGTGCCAGGACGGCAAGAGTAATGGCATGCGGTCTTTTAGATAAACATGGATACTGTAGAACATCTGAATAACTATTTGTCTTCTTTAGCGTTCTTGTTTTTCAACAAAGCCGAGAAAAATGGTATGCTTTTATATGGGAACACTAAGATATATTTATTACCGCTACGCGGTCAAGATGTCAACGTAAAGTCATCAGTAAAGTTTTTCGGGGCATCGTGGTTGCAAAAAGATAACTTTATTCACGAATACGCAACAAAGCCTGGAACAGGGTTAGAAAAATGGTATGGGAGCATCTACAGATTTTTTGGCTTCGACAATAGATCAGCTGCAAAAATAGTATAGCTTTTTTTTTTACCCCCTCGAATTCCGTGCTTCTCGAACTTTTTGCGGTTAGGTATTCAGATAGCGTAGCGAGAATGAAAGAAACCAATCAGCCCGCTTACAACATACTGCGAGCTAACGAGCCATGTAATTTTTCTCTAGAAATGCAAAAACGATTCTTTGCTTCGAGGCATGCCGTTCTTTTAAAGCAAGTCAAACGTCCGTTTAACGTAGAAATACGCAATTTAAATTTACAGAAAATGAGCAATAACATAAGAGAAAACCCGACACGCATAATGTAATCAACTGGAAAAGAAGTGTGACGCGTAGTTATAAATAACCAGGTCTTGTTATCCAATTTTCTGTATTGCCATTTGATAGACATCATTAAGGAGTGGACCTCGATCTACCTGTGTTTAAAACGTGATAACGGCCCTTTAGTGCCAACTTACTGCAATACTACTACAAGTAAGGGTTAACATAACGCACGACCAGGTGAACTTATCTTCTTTATCTGTGAAAACCTCCTTCCCCACCACGTTGTCTTCAATATTTGCCTTCTTTTACGAGTTTGCCTGAAATTTGTAAATAAAGCGGTTTGGTTGATTGCAGGTAATAATTCCATGCCGCTCGTTTATTCTGCTTGCCTTTCATTCCTTTCAAAATGTTCTTTTGATGAATTTATAAACAAACTTTGAGGACAGCACTTCCAGACCTCCTTCGCATCTAACGCAGGCTGTCTTG